>NW_024081517.1:443535-482040 GCF_003009895.1 Hyaena hyaena
GTGTGAGAAAATGCTCTAGTTTCATTCTTCTGCATGTTGCTGTCCAGTTCTCCCAACACCATCTGTTAAAAAGGCTGTCTTTTTTCCATTGGATATTCTTTCCTGCTTTGTCAAAGATCAGTTGGCTGTATACTTTTGGGTCCACTTCTGAGTTCTCGATTCTGTTCCATTGGTCTATGTGTCTGTTTTTGTGCCAATACCATACTGTCTTGATGATGACAGCTAGAAATCATAAAAACTTTTAACTACTTTTTGCTTCCACTGAAAATCTGTCCTAGGAATCTATATTTTAGTCAAAGTTATAGTTCTTTTTATCATTTACAGTTTCTGTTTGCAAGCAACAGACTCTAGTTCTAGCTAATCTATCACTCTTTCTACCCAAACACTGAACATACAAAGTAGCTCATAGACTCAAGCTCAAAGCTGAAGTTCAAAGTCTCTAATGGACAGACTCAAGTGTAGCCACAGGGAACTAGATAGATAGTAGATGCTAATGAACACATTTGTCAGAGAAAAATGAGCGTGTGTGTGTGTGTGTGTGTGTGTGTGTGTGTGTAAGTCAGAGCCCATAGGATTCCATTTCTGCCAGAGAGAATTTAGGCTTCTCAGCTTAGATTATATATTGATAATTGATCAGAGAACAGGATACCTTGATTGAACAGATTTTCATACAATCAGTAATGAGTATTTTCCACAGCAAAATACTTTGTGTGGCTGCTACAAAGACAGGTTTGGATGAGTAGTGGGCAATGCTTGTTGTACAGGAGAAAATGACACTACACTTCTTTTAGTGATTATGGAGGAACAAAAACGGACTTCTCGTTAGAAGTTAATATATAGTAATAACTCCTTTATACTAATAATTTTGAGGAAGTTTAATAAAATTATAAAATAAAATAAAACAAATAACACAAAATAATTATTTAACAAGAAGTGACTAGAGTTGAGCAAGAGAGATATTACACTCATTATCTTCACACTTAATGGGATGCCATAATGAGAAAAATCCTGAGGTATGCTTAGATGGATAAATAGTTTGCTGAAATTAATCTTCATGCAGGTTTCAATGTAGCATTCAGGTTTCAATATAGAATTAATACTGAAATATCTTCAATTAAATGTCTGTAAAATTTCATAAGATAAAGAATTAAAGATAAGAGATAATTCAGTAGCTTGTGGTTTTTTCTCTAAGCTATTATCAATCATTTTTATTAAAAATAAAGAAAAATATTCTTTGATAGTCACTGCTTTTTTACTAAGTCATGATGTTTGTTGAAATCTACAGAAACTATAGAAATTTATTTTTAGAGAGTGGTATTCTTCCAATGGTTCTATCAGAAAACATGGCTACTACTCAACAAAATGTTAAGATGTCTTGGTAATAAATGATTTTCCCCAAATAACTACAGTTAAATAATATTTCTTTAAAAAGAGGGTCATGCATCATACACGTATGGAATGGAAAAAGAAGAATAAAAGTTAACATAAGAGATGAAGAGGAAGAGAGTAAAGAAAGATTAAGGAGAGAGGAATAAATTGATTCAGGAGACAGCATCCAAACTGAGAAAAAAGAGAAAATCATCAGAGTTAATACATAATAAAGAAACCCTAGACCCAGCCAAACCCTGATGATAACACTTTGATATTAACATATTTGAAAGGAGAGCCCATAAGCTACTGAAAAATATTTTAAGAAATGAGATAGTCACCAGATCAGGAGAAGATCAATGGTGATGGTGGGGGAAATACTGGGAAAGGACAATAAAGAGTCACAATGAGACACAGGTTTAGTTAACTCTGGTAATTGAACTGTTGTCAAAATCTGTGGGAGACTGGATTAGTAATCTCAAAAAAAGAGAAATAATCATTTATTATCTAGCTGAGTTACAGATATCACAGTGGGCTTTTTTGTCCTCATTATGTCTAATTTAAATGCCTGCTCAGTTTGAACTATCCTAATTTTCAATGATTGGCAGTCCAAAAATTTTATAACAAACACCTAGGCAAACTTCACATCAGCTCAATATTCTATTCACTGGCAACTCCAAAACACCTTTTGTATTTTATTCTGGATTCCCTATATCAGCTAACAAAGTGATGTTTACATTTAAGTCCAAAGGTTATATTTCAGGGTTATTTTTATGAAGACTTACTTGAATATTGGAATTTGCCACTGCTCTGTCATAAAACTTATAGAAAACAACAACGAAAAGTGCTTACAGGAATAATAGAAAGGCTAGATCATACAGACAATAAAGTTGGAGGGAAAAAAAAAAGTAATAAGAAGAGGTGCCTGGGTGGCTCAGTCAGTTAAGCATCCAACTCTTGATTTTGGCTCAGGTCATGATCTCACAGGCTTTGCACTGATGGTGTGGAGCCTACTTGTGATTCTCTTCTCCTCTCTGTCCCTCCCCGACTCAAGCATTCTTGCTCTCTGTGTCTCTCTCTCCTTCTCTCTCTCTCTCTCTCAAAATAAATAAATAAACTGAAGGGCCTAAGTAACGCCATTTTGAGATTAAGGCCCCCATTAAGAGTAACCTCGGGCTGCACGTAGCCCCAGTTCCAGGAAAAACTTTAGCTGAAGCCACCCATGGACCACCCTCAGGTCAGCCAATCAAAAGAAGCTAAGAAAGACAGGAGTAACATTCCTGTGGTCTGAGTCAGGGTCTGGGGACTACAGATAACTACTTTGTACAAACTAGCCAATCACCCACCACTTGCCTGAACCCCATGTGGGCCCTTTAAACTCACCTTATAATTAGTAATTTTCAAAGAATTCTCAAAGGTCATGATTGGGTCCCGTCAAAAGTAACGAACACCTCACAGATACTGAATGGTCAAAACTGTTGCCATGGGTGCTGTACAATTATGATTGGTACTTATGTGATGATGCTATATGTACAACGTGTACGTTGTAACACCCCCGTCCCTTACTCCCATAACAACCCTGCTGGCTATTGTTCGGGGCTTCACTCTGCTGCCGCTGCGCTGGTAGACGGGTGAGCCCCTGCTCCAGCTTGTTTCTAAAATCTATAATTAAAGCTAAATTGAGCTTCAACATAGATTCCTTTATTATCTCTTCCTTATATGTCAAGAAATAAATGCGAAAGATATTAATTAACTTGGCCAAGGTCATACATCTAATAAATGATGAAGCAACGGTATGATACAAACTGATATATTAAACACTATGCTAGTCTTTGTTCATGAGAGAAAAAAGTAAGAAAATATTAACCACTGCTATCATCACCACCATAACCAATAAGAACAAAAACCAGAAAAGAAAATTATGAAAGTTCAACTATGTCTACTATAAAATTAATATGAATTAATTAAAATTAGTTTAGAAAACATAGATTATCACATAAGATCAAAATCAATAAAGATACATTCTTTCCATAGGAGCGGCACTAATTAAAATTTGCGTAGAAAAACTAAAACTACCAGAAATTATGTAAAGATCATAAAAATATCAGCATGCCTGACTGGCTCGGTTGGAAGAGTATGCGACTCTTGATCTTGGGGTCATGAGTTTGAGCCCCATGTTGGGTGTAGAGATTACTTAAAATTTTAAAAAATCATAAAGATACAACAAAATATAATAAAAGATAATAAAGTCACTGTTAAACAAAGTATTAAAAGGACATACCAGGATCATTTTGCAATTAAAATATGTTTTAATGTTTATTTATTTTTGAGAGAGAAAAAGAGAGAGAGAGAGAGAGAGTGCACACTCAAGTGGGAGAGGGGCAGAAACAGAGGAAAACAGAGAATTCAAAACAGGCTACAGGCTCTGAGATGTCAGCACAGAGCCTGACATGGGGCTCTAACCCATGAACTGTGAGAGTTAAGCCCATGAACTTCTGAGTTAAAGTCAGAAGCTTAGCTGACTGAGCCACCAGGCACCCCAAAAGGGATATACAGATTTAGATCATCATGTATATATGTATACACTCAGTCAACCAATATTCAGGAAGTGTGTTTAGTACACATGTTTCATATGGCAAAATTATATATATATAATATACACACACACACACACACACACATATATATATATACTCACCATCACCAAGGTAATACTTTTGTGAGACTAACATTAGACAAATAAATAAGAGAAACCATTTTTATGAAAGAAAATATACTGATATGGCATGAAAGCCATTGCATTTGTCAAGTTTTATATAACTGATGCACTTACATCAATAAATGCAAAATAAATAACACTGGAAAAACCAAGAGATTTTTTTTTTCTGAAACTTTTATATTCTCCATATGAGGGTCTGAACAATATTTTTAAAAATATTCTCAGAAAGATAAAAATCTTCCCTACTTTTTCTCCATATATCTGTTCTCACACATACTTATGGAAAAAATAGCCAGAAATCATGCATAATTTGTTTCTATAGACTCTTCAGTAAGAATAACAAGAAGCCACACACACATTCAAACTCAGGTTACTGTCATTATTTAAATTAAGATTTCCAGGGTGCCTGGGTGGTTCAGTTGATTAAGCATCTAACTCTTGGTTTTGGCTCAGGTCATGATATCACGGTTCATGAGTTTTCGTGAATATGAGCCTCTCATTGGGTTCTGCACTGACAGTTCAGAGCCTCTCCGGGATTCTCTCTCACTGCTCTTAACCACACTCTCTCAGAAATGAATGGATAAACTTTAAGAAAATAAAAAATAGACTAAGATTTTCTTACTTATTTCAAGATACAATATGTGTTTTCTTTTTCTTGTTATTCTTTTTAGAAACTGTGCAAATTATTAATAAGAGAATAATTTTTTTTTATGTTGGGTTAAAATGTAATTAAAATATCAAGAACTCACATCAAGTATACAGTTATTTTCACTTTGGAATAAAACCTTCTTCTGAATTTTAAATAATTGCTTTTTTGAAGCCCAGAAGCACCAATTCTTTCCTTAGAATAGCATATAAAATGTATACAAATATGTTTGGACTACTTTGGGAAAAGAATGGATTATTATTCCTGACATGATAGATCCAAATAGAAAGTCAAATTACATACAGTATTTGAAACTCACTGAAAATGTTTCAGCTGCTTGAGCTTTAGTTGATTTATAAGCTACATTATTCAAAGACAGAAATCTCTAGCATAGTCTGACACATTTTTGTGACCCGTTCTAATAGGAATTAGGAGCAACGATATTTCATAGAAATATTTGGTGGAAGTCTGCTTTCTTCTAGAAAATACAAAGCCCAGATATGTATGAAGGCCAGACCCAGATGTTGATAGACACTAGACATTAGGATAGCAGTAAAATTCCTCTTGCTCAAAGTTTTAGCGATTTGTAGACAGAAGAGTTGGGAAAAGTTTAGTATTGCATTGTGCATAACTGTACTTCATCTGCAGCATATAATAGGCAGCCTAGCTTTTCTACCTAGTCTAAAGTTCTTCAATTTTCAAATACCATCCTTCATAACTATATTGTTATATTATATAATAATTATATTATTATTATTACTATTATTTTTAGGGTCAATGTTATTTTGTTTTATAATTCTGTTAGAATTCCTTGAACTATATTAAATAACTCCCTCCAAATAAATATTTTATCATTTTTGCACAACTAAAGTGAATTAATCCAACAGTGGTTTTGAGGATCTGTAAAATGATACATAGGAAGTATGTAAATCATACTTAATGCATGGAGCTTAAAGAAAACAAGTTTCAACATCTGAGATGTCACCAAAAAGGTACTGTTTGATGGGTATAATTCATATCTTGCCCCACTAGGTTTCCTCGCTAGGATATATGAGTGGAAGATGGCAGGATTCTCTCAGGTTTCAGGGAAACTCAAAGTGAGTTTTCCAAACTTTGTTATCATTTTCCTACCCATGTCATCAAGACACTGCATGTAACCATCTCATATAGTTGCAAAAATTTACTTGAGAGTCACTTTACCTGTATTTAAAATCCAGATTTTGGGAACAGTTCTTATAACGCAAGTCCACAAGATTGTGTTATCCATAGGTTATATATCTCATTTCATTGATTTTTATAGGTATTATTTTTACATGTTAATATCCTAGAAAATAGGGTACACAGTGTAATTGATGGAACCCTACTATAAATATTGGCTTGGTCTAAAATAGATTTTCTTCCAGATAGAATTTCTCTTGTTTCTCTGTTGCCTGGGGGCACTGCTAACCTGAAACCATTTTAAATTGAAACCTCTGTTTAAGAATTTTTGAAATATACTGTTAATATGAATCTTGGAAAGATGGTATTTACTTTACCTCTAGCAACCAACTGCAGGTTCAAGACATACATACAGAAATGTTTTCTGATCCTTTCTTTATGGTACATTTATTTCTTATTATCTTTACTCTGAGTATGTCCAGGTTTGTATGTGGGTTTCCTAATAGATTCCCTAACAGGAGCATTCTTCTTAAATATGGAACACATAATGATATGTAACTTTTAACTGATGAAATTTTCATTTGGTTAAATATAGGAATAAAAAATGGAGATAACACCTGCACAGTTATGCCGTGAGTTAATAATAATGATCTATCTGTAAGAATGTACTATAATCACTTCAAAATGACAATTGAGAAATACTGAATACCATAGATAGGAATTGCCACTAGAAAGCTGAAAATGAACTCACTTATTTATATTAAGCACAAGTTAAATGGACTATAAAAGGCCAACATTATTATGGAAATTGGTCATTCAATGAAAATTTAAAGGACAATGAAGAACTTATATTGGTGTATCATGGAGAAGCATTATTTAGGGATTAATATAAATAATACTTGGTCAAAAATGTTTCATCAATGATTCATCATAATTTATAGTTATACATAAGGTCACTTAAATATTGGAGTAAGAGTAATTATGAGTCAAAGGAAGGAAAACAAATAAGTGCCAAATCAGACAACAGGTCCTGTCTGTAGAAGAGCTACAAAATCTCACCCCCTATCTTCATCATAGACATCACTGCAACTATTAACTAGGAAATATTTCTCAAAGTGTGTTGATTCTGTATCCTACTACTGTGTCTGTGTCTTGAAGATATCCTATCTGTCAGCCCCACTCTATCTATATAGACACAGAATACCCTGGCTCTGCATCTACCACAGTCATAGTTCTCATTTTGCTACAATAAACTCTTCTGATGAGTGTTTGTGAAACAATAGTTTTCCTCATATTCTATGATTGTAAAATTAACTATTCTAATCTGCCTTTTTGGATACTTTTTCTATGTCCTGGACAAGTAAGCCCCTCAACTGACTAAATAAGTAATTCCAGGGCTGTTGCCTATGTCTTCTATTATTTCTTTAAACACTCTTTCTAGGTCATCTCACCAAATTTCACAACTTAAAACTAAAAATACATACACACACACACATTATATGCACATACATATAAATATATAGTTAACAACTAAATCTGTATTTCCAATTCAAGAATACTAAAGCTCCATACTCACATACATTCATTTGACTATCTTCTGGACATTTCTATTTGATATCAGACATAGGTTGCTTCCTTTTGCAATTCATTGCTCATGCAACAAAGTCTAACTTATTCATGTTCAATGTTGGAACTAATTTAACATGTGTCAACTATATTTCAATTAAAAAATGCGAATGTAAACATATTTTTCTCAGAGGGATGTTACCCACCACCTTGCACTATAAATTCATAACATTCCTTACCTCTCTTTTAATTGTACTTCACCATAAATTCCATGAAGAGGAAGAACTATGACCACTTGTTCACTGTTGAACCTAGAACAGTATATCTAACATAGATATTGTCATATACTAGTCAGTATATAATTGTTTGTTAAGTACAGTAATTTCCCTTGTCTACCCTCCACTGCACAATGATTCTGATCTAAAAACTATAAGCTTTATGCAATTTTTTAATGTATAATCTCTATTAAGGATCATTAAACTTCAGACCAATGGACTGCTGTTCCATGGACTATTTGTCTATGGTCCAGGAGTTAAGAATTTGTGCTGTTGTTGTGTTTTGGGGTTTTATTTTTCATTTATTTTTAACTGTTGTTTTAAAAAAGTAAAAAAATATTTTTAAAAAGAATATGTAGCAGAGACCATATGTGGCCTACAAAACCTAAAATGTTTATCATCTGGCCTTTTAGAAAAACATTGAGTAAACTTCTGATCTATGCATATGATTCCCCCTTGTCCACAACCTGTGCAATTGTACATGGTTGTTTTGAAAGAAGTAATTACTCTTGGGTCCTTGAAACTTTCAGAATACAAGTTCATGAGTCATTCAAAGGTCTAGTACCTAGGTTGCTTCTTTTCCCATTTGAGTTGGCCTTATCTCTAGACCAAACCAATAGCAAATAAGCAAACAAAAATTGGGAAGAAACAACAAATACTAAAAAAACAAAAAACAAAAAAAGAAGAAAACAAAAACAAACAAACAAACAAGCCATTGGTTTAGTCTAGGCAAATTCTCAATTCTTAACATCAGTAGTCTGGTTGGTTGTGAGGGACGATGTGTGTATCTTGTGTTCTTCAAAGCCAAATAGAAGAAATTCTCTTGACATTCAATGAAAGCACAGCATGAAACTGTTACCTTACTGTTGTCACACAACTGGCCCTGATTATTCCAGAGAAAAATGAAAAATAGCATCACAAAAATAAGATCCATATTTTTTTTGCAAATAGCTATTGTGTAGTTTTGGCCTCTTTTTTAAGGTTAGTGAAAGTTAGAAATAACAGGTCTGTAGAATTCTTAAATGCAAATAGTAACTTCAAAAAAGGCTATGGTAAGCTGTCCCCATGATATATAAGCTGACTATAACCTGAATATATCAAAATCATATTCTGTTTCTATACAGAACAACAATGTGAACTCCCAGAAGCCACATAGCACAAATTTCATTTTTAAGAAGAAACTAGGATAATGAGAAATTCACTAGGAATGAAACAAGAGACAGAAAAATTCAGTCAATCTTCTACTCCATCAATAAGATATGCCAAGAGCTTTGTGCTTTCCCTTTTAAATGAAATTTAAAAAAAAGGGACAAAACAGATAGAAAGAATAAAACCAGGGTCAATCCCAATTATTGTCATATGTTTAAGAATACATAGGAGTTCTATGTGTGCTTTGAGTTTGCTGTTACTAGGTTTTACAAAAATGATTTACAAATAGGTTTGCATCCTCAAGTAAGTTACAGGTATGATATTTAAATAATATAAATAGACTACAGTAAAAGAGTTATATATTATACTTTCCCAACAGTCTTAGCATAAACCCATGTACATGAAAATTTAATCTCTTATTTCAAAGTTATATAATTATAAAGTTTGGGATCTTGCATATTGAAGCAAAAAAAAAAGGGCATGATTATACAGTAACAAGTGTTTGTAAGAGATATGCAATGATAGAAATCTCATAATAGAATAAAAATGACATGTAATAAAAGAGGTTTTAGTTATAATATCCACTTCATATTGATTTGGATATAGATCAAATAAGTAGAGAACAAGTGTTAGAATCTAGTAAAGTATAATAGTGTGATTTTTTTCTGTACGGAATTAATTTTATTTTGAAAAACGTTTGAAAAAGGAAGAATACATCTGTGATCTATACTCTTCTTTCGTGCTTGTGGGAACTTAAATAAAAGAAAACAGCAACTAGACTGGACACCAGGTGAGCCAGTTTCGCTGTTTACTACCAACCAGCTATGTGACCTAAGACGGTCACCCAAAGAAATTAGTATTCATGGAACATTTATGACGTACAGGATCCTTTACAACTGCCATGAATTTTTACAGTAGTTTTATGAAACAGAATCATCCCAATGTTACTTATGAGACACAGATTCATTAAGTATCCAAGGTCACATTGTAGGTGAATGGTAGAGCCATGATTTGAACTAGAGTCTGTCTAAATTTCTCCAGGTCATATTTTCTGCAATATGAGCAAAGTGAGCTATATGATCTGCTTTATTCCTTCTAAGTCTATTGATTTATATATTCTTTCCCTACTATTGTGGGTATCTCTCTTTCTTAAATCTACTCACACCTCTGAGATCTCTTTGCATCTCTTCCACTCACTAACCTTTTTCATTTATTCCTATATATAATGAATTAACATTTCTTAATGCTTTTTTCTTGGCTTTCTTTTATTCCAATGATGTAAATCCCATTGCTGGTTTTGTTTATTTTTATTTAAAAGTAATCTACTCACATGACAATAATCATATTATATAAAATGACATTGCTATCTCATCCAAAATATTACCCCAAATAAAGAGAAATTAAAATTTTATATTAATAAAAAATGTTATAGTTTTTTCAACATTTCTTCATATCTAAAAACCAAATGACAGAATCTTAAACTATTGTTGCCAAGTATCTCTATAACTTGAAATTATATGTAGATTTATGTACATATAAGTGTTCTTAACAGAAATGATTCGTTTTTCTGGCTAGTACATTAAAAAAATCATATTTGATTTTTTTATTTTTTAACGTTTATTCATTTTTTAAAATGTTTTGTTTATTTCTGAGAGAGAGACAGTGTGAGCAGGGGAGGGTCAAAGAGAGCGGGAGATACAGAATCCAAGGTGGCTCCCGGCTCTGAGCTAGCTGCCAGCACAGAGCCCAATGCAGGGCTCGAACCCATGGACCGTGAGATCATGACCTGAGCCGAAGTTGGACGCTTAACCGACTGAGCCACCCGGGCGCCCCAACGTTTATTCATTTTTGAATAAGAGACAGAGTGTGAGTTGGGGATGAGTAGAGAAAGAAGGAGACACAGAATCCGAAGCAGGCTTAGGTGTCAGCACAGAGCCTGACGTGGCACTTGATCCCACAAGTGGTGAGATCATGACCTGAGCCGATGTCAGACGCTTAACCTACTCAGCCACCCAGTCGCCCCTATTTACTTTTGATTAGAATTAACTCTATTCCTAAAAGAGTAAATTCTTACTATTCACTGGAGTGTTTTCTTTATACTGACAAAACTGGTTCCTAAATGATTGTCTACCTTATCACATTACATTTCGGGTTATAAATAAAATGTGTCAGGAAGCTAGGATGTTATATCAGTTTTACTAGACAAAGTTTTATGAAATTATCTACTTAAATTTATACAAGAACACGACACTGCTGTTGCGGAAACTCCTATCTGGATGTAAGTTAGATGAAGATGAAGTTAGAAAACAAACAATTCAGCAATCTAACATCTTTCAATATACCTTCTAGAAAACATCAATGTGGTAGGTCATGACAACATTTTGGTTTTGAATTTCTTGCACATGTCCCACTTTACTATGAAACAGTCAAATAAAACATCAATTTGTCAGATATAATGGCACTTTACTAGAAAAACAACCAAGCGGGGTCTACATTAACTAGATTGATTTATAATGGTATTCTAACCAAAAATCAAATTAAATTAGCTATAAATCTTATTTGATTTTATTTGTCTAAAATCCTGAGACAAGAGGAGTGCCTTAACCAGTGGTTCAACTGGTTAAGCATGCAACTCTTGATTTTGGCTCTGGTCATGATCTCTCAGTTCGTGGATTCTAGCTCAATGGCGAGTTCTGTGCTCACAGTGTTTAGAACCTGCTTGGGATTCTCTCTGTTTCCCTCTCTCGGTCCCTCCCGAGTCATGCTCACTCTCTTGCTCTATCTCTCAAAATAAATAAAAACAAAAGAAAAACAAACAAACAAAAAAAAGCTAGAAATCTTTTGACTATCAAAATCAATTGGCACATTTTAATCAGGAAAGTGAAGCTTACATCTCTTTAATGGAAGGATTAGTCTGTTGATAGATTGTGAAAACATGGGTTTACTTGTGAAATTCCTGTCCTTTTCCAAAAAAATATTTTATTGAGATATATTTTATATACCATATATCTATTTAAAATGCACAATTCAATTATTTTTAGTGACTTTACTAAGTGGATAGCTCATCACAATTAATTAGTTTTGCAACCTTTTCATTCTACAAATAAGATACCTCAGTCATTTATAGTGAATCTTCATTTTCACCCCCAGCACCGGGCCACCACTAATTTTTCCATCTTTATGCATTTGTCTTCTCTGGACATTTCATATAAATTGAACCATTAAATATGTTGTGTAATGAGTCTGGCTTCTTTTATTTAGCATAATGTTTAGGGTAAGCAAAATAATGGCCCCACAGATGTCTATACCTTCATCGTAGGAAACTGTGAATGTGTCCTTACATGGAAAAAGGCTTCACTAGTGGCTTTAAAGGTGTAAACCTTCAATGGAGGTTATTCTGTATTATTCAGGCAGACTCAATCAGACACCTGGGCCTTTAAAAGTGGCAAAACTTTTTCCCACCCTGATTAGAGAGGGAGGTGTACTACTGAAAAATAGTCAAGAGAGATGCAAGGTGGCTGGCTTTGAGATGGTTGAAATGGACAAAGGGGTTATGATCCAAGAAATTCAGGCAGCCTTTAGAAGCTGCAAAAGGCAAAACAATAGTTTTTCCACTAAACCTCCAGAAGGATCCAGTCCTGCCAGTATCTTGATTTTAGCCCAAGAAGACTCATGTCAAACTTCTAAACCACAAAATTCCAAAATATAGTTGTGTTATTTTTGTGTTAAATTTGTGGTGATTCGTAGTGTAGAAAATGAATACAGTGTTGTTAAGATTCATTCCTGGCATAATCATGTATCAGTAATTAGCTCATTTTCATTTCTGGATAGTATTCCATTGCATGGAGTCATGTGCCAGATGGTCTTCCAAAGTCACTTACCAGCAACATGTTAGAGTTCTCCTTCTCCACATCCTTCCAACATTTGTTATTGTTTATTCTTATTTAATAGAGCAATTCTAATGGTAGTGAAATGGCATCTCACTCTGTATTTAATTTGTATTTCTTTAATGACTAGTAATTTGGAACATCTTTTCAAGTGCTTATTAGCCATTTGTATATCCTACTTGGTAAAATGTGTCTTCGTATCTTGTGCTTATTTTTTATTAGATTCTTTATGTCTTATTTTTAAGAACCAAGAGTTTTGTTGTATTGTTTATAAATTCTGGACAAAAGTCCTTTATCTGATAAATATTTTCTCTGATAAAAAAAAACAACTCTTCTTTTTTTTTTTTTTAGTTTATTTACTTATTTTGAGAGAAAGTGAGAGTGAAAACAGGGGAGGGGCAGAGAGAGAGAAAGGGAGGGAGAGAGAATCCCAAACAAGCTGTGTGCACTGCCAGTGCAGAGCCCAATGCAGGACTCAAACTCATGAGCTTTGAGATCATGACTTGAGCCAAACCAAGAGCCAGATGCTTAATTGACTGAGCTACACAGGTACCTCCCCTTTTAAAATATCCTTAATGGTGCTTCTGAAGTACAAAACTTTTAAAATTTAATGAAATAAAATTTTCTTTCTTTTTTTTTTTTTATGTTTAGGATCCATGCTGAGAAATATTTGCCTAATCCAAAGGTCCAAAGACTAGTTTCTATTTCTTCTATTTTTTTTCAGCTCTTACATGTACATATACAATCTATTTCATTTTGTGTTAAGGGCCCAAATTCCTCTTTGTTCAGCAGGATGGCCAATTATTCCAAAACTGTTTGTTGAACAGACTATCCTGTCCCACAATGAACCACTATGGGAACTCTGTCAAGAATCAGTTGAGCATACAGAATTGACTCTCTGTGTCATTGACCTGTATGTTTAGCTATAGGTCAGAATCCCAGTGCGTTGATATGTGTTGCTTTTGGTAGGTTTTGAAACAGAAAATGTAAGTTCTTTATTTTATTTGTTTACAAAATTATTTGAAATGTTCTAGGTATCTTGCATCTCAAATAAATTTCATGGTCTTTGTGTTAATAATGGCAGAAGAGCCTGCTGGAATTTTGATACGGATTGCACTAAATCTATAGATAAATTATAAGAAAATCTGCTGTGCAAACAATGTATTATCTTCCATTTCACTAAGCATGAAATGTCTCATTTATCCTTTTAAAATGTTGTTCAGGAATGTTTTATAATTTTCAATGTATAAGTTTTGCACTTGTTTTGTTAAATTTGTTACTATGTACTTTATACCATTTGCTGTTTCTGTGAATGGAAGGCATCCTTAATTTCACTTTTGCTTATTCATTTTTCATATAGAAATATAATTTGTTTTTGCATATGTTTCTTCTATCCTGAAACACTGATATACTTATTAATTCTAATAGTTTTTCTGTGGATCTCTTAGTATTTTCTACATATATGATTATGTTTTTTGTAAATAAAAATTTTGTTCTTTCTAATATGAATGACTTTTACTTTTCATGTCTGGTTGAACTGGTTAGAACTTAGTCAGTATAAGATATGAGAGCAGACATTCTTGCCTTGATCCCAATTTTAAATTTTTTAAATGTTTTTATTTATTTCTGAGAGAGAGAGAGAGACAGTGCAAGCAGGAGAGGCTCAGAAAGAGAGGGAGACACAGAATCTGAAGTAGGCTCCAGGCTCTGAGCTGTGAGCACAGAGCCCGACGCGGAGCTTGAACCCACAAACCATGAGATCATGACCTGAGCCAAAGTCAGACGCTTATTTGACTGAGCTATCCAGCCACCCCTACCTTGATCCCAATTTTAAGTGAAAAGCATTCATTCTTTCATCATTAAGTATTATATTTGTTAAAGGCTTTTCATAGAGGAAGTTCCATTCTCATCCATGATTGCTAAGAGTTTTTACATGAATGATTGTGGAATTTTGTCAATTGAAGTGATCATATTTTCATTTTCTTTTTCTAACAATAGCACATATTACATTAATTACTTTTTAAAATTACTTTTGGATAAATACCCAACCTTGAGCTTAATAGATAAATTCTACTTGGGCATGATGTCTAATATTTTCACATGTTATTAAATTTTACTTGTTAATATTTTAAATATTTTTGCATGTATATAATCATAGGGGATATTATTCTGTAGTTTTCCTTTCTTGAGATGAGTTTGTCTGGCTTTGGTGTCAGAGTGATACTGGCCATGTAGACTATGTTGGAAAGTGTTTCATCCTCCTTTGTTTTTTTTCTGGAATAGTTTGTGGAGTAGCAGTATTATTCAGTCTTTAAACTTTAGTACAATTTACCAGTAAAGACATTTGGATTTGGACTTTTTACAGGAAGATTTTTAATTACCACTTTAACTTTTAAATAAATTGTTATATATCTACTCAAACTTTTTATTTATTCTTGAGTCAGTTTTCTTAATTAGTGACTTTTTAGAAAGTTGTCCATTTTATTGAAGTTGAATATTTTATTAGCATAAATTTGTTCATAGTGTTCTTTTATAATTTTTTAGGGTTCAGAAGGTCAATGTCTCCTCTTTCATTCAAAATTTCCTGATTGTGTTGTTCCCTACACTCCCCATTTTAGTCTGTCTAAAGATTGATCAATTTTGTTGCTCTTTTCAAAGAATTTGTTTTTCATTTTACTGATTATCTCTGTAATTTTTTTATGTTTTCTATTTCATTAGTTTCAATTCTAAGTATGTTATTCCCATGCTTCTGCTTCACTTTGATTTTGTTTGCTTTTTGGTTGTTTCTGATAGTAGCTGAATATGCAACCATGGATATAACCAGATCAGCTTTGTAAATGGAAAGTTCCTGTTACTGATACTGATTATAGTTTCTATTCTTATAACTATGGCCACGTTTTTCATTAACCCATTGGAGAAACTGAAAAACAAAGGTAAATTTGAACAAAAAATGAATTACATAGGAAAAATATGCCATCTTGCACACCTGATTATTAAGACCAGCCTCCTCACTGGATTATCTTTTGATGGACAATCATATGGTCAAAAATACTCTATCTTTTTTGGACCCATCACAACAGATTCATTCACATAGTTGTTTTCAGGTCTATTATTTAACTGATATTATTAATATCAGTTTTAATATTGCTATATGGTAATATTAATTGTTCAAACAATATTAATTGTTCAATATTAATTGAACAATATTAATTGTTCAAATATTAGAATATGTCCATAAAAGTTACTAGAGAGAAATCTTTACTTCTTGAAAGTATAAGCTACATACCAATGTTGCCTGAAAGCAGAGCCAGAGTTAAAGCAGGTGGCCTTTGGCAGCCACTAACCAGACCAAGACAGTAAAAAGTGTGTGTGTGTGTGTGTAGTGGGGTGGGGTGGTGCTGGTGCTGCTCTAGAGTTAGTGAATGCAACAGGGAAGATGACGAATGTAGATTGGCATATATCTTTTCACTGAAGGTCAGTATGCAACCTTCCCTGTGGGAAGTGCAGGCCTTCAAGTGAATATGTAGACCTGGCACATAAGGAGCACATGCATCTGTCCCTTCGCTCTAACAATAGATTAGGTGCTGAGAACCTAGATACTATTGTTTTAATGAAAATAGTTTGACATGGTTCTTATGTCATGTAATAGCTGTTGCTAGTTTGCTGGTTTACTCGTTAACTACAGGGAGCCATTTCAGACTATATAACTGCTTAGGTTAGCTAGAAAATAAAATCACAGTAATGCTCAGTTCTCTTTCTCTCTTCTTATGTGTAGAGACAAAGAGAGAGAAAGAGAGACAGAGAGAGAGATCATTGGGGTTTACTGTGATTTTAAAAAAATTAAATATCATCAGTTGATTCATAAACTATGTTTCCAGTCTCTTAATCTTACTTATTCCAAGTAACTTGATATTTAGTCAGTTTTTGGATTAGTGTAGACCTTTTCCACAAGCTCCTTCCCCCTGGAAGCAGAAGGGTTCTCAAAATATGTTTCATGAAAACATATCATTTGTCAGAATTCCCTTAATCTACTCTGTTTCAAGACCATATCACAAAGTGTTGAGGGAATTTTAGTTAACTTAGTTTAAATCACACTTAAAAATGGTATGTCATGTTTCTAAAAGTTGAGAAGGATCTATTAAACATTGATATGAAAACATTACCTTCTTTTGTCTTTCAAAAAATTTTAACTGAAGTATAACTGACTTTAAAGTTTTAAAAAATGACATAAAACTCTGTGATTATTCTAAGATGAAATTTCAATTTATTTTTTGGTAGGGATGATATGTACCAGGAATCCACTTGTGCTTCCTACCAAACACCACTTGATCATCAATTTAACAAGATAAAATAAGGATTATTCCAGTTGCTAAGAATAACTATAGTAACCATTCACTGAGTGAATAACCAACCATAAAGTGAGTTCCTGGTATTCCTGAGTTTATCATAAGACAGACACACACAAAAAAAAAAAAAAAGACAGACACAGGCCATTTATTACCTAATCTTATCAAGAGCTCTGATGAATCATATTGTAATTTCAGTATTCAGGATTAATATTAGCACATGAAATTCCTAACCTATGATAAGTTCATCTATATTTCACTTAATGTTAGGTTAAATTTTATTTATTCTAAAATCTTCCTTTTCTCTCCTTTGGATATTGAGCTCAAAATCCAATTATATAATATACTCTACAGATGTTTATCTTGTACAAACGTTACATATTTTACAATTTTTCAATATGTATGTTTTTTTCCTTCCAGATTTGATCCCAATTATTCACTTGGAACACAGTAGGATCTTACTCTATAGGTCTATAGACAATGTGATATGATAGGGGTAGAGCAAGAAAATATCGATTTCCCTTTTAAGTGCACTGATGAGGCAACAACTCTATTCAAGCAAAGGAAAAACAAACAGACAAATAAAAATCATTTCAACAAGTAGTTGAAGGGTGGGTGGTTTTCCGGCAAAGCAACAGAGTTTTGTTGTGGTTTGTTTATTTTTTAAGATCTATGGATTCAGCATAGACAAAGTCCAATGACGGCCCTCATACGTTTCCATTTAAATTCTCTAGTTGCCACTCATCCCAGGACAATGACTAGACTTTCACAAAAGAAACCTACCGATAAAGCCTTATAGCTTTGCAAAATTCTGACTCAAACTATTTGAAATTGAATTCAAGTGATCGAGTTATAAAGATAGAAATAATTTAACATATCCTAGAGTGGCTGTAGTCTATGCCCTGAGCCAAAGACATAGATATTTGATCTTTTCATACTCTTACTTTAATCTGTCCAGTGATATTAGAAGTGATATCTGCATATAGAATTTTGCATATTATTTTTGCTAATGTAGAACATCAGGCTACTTGTCTCCTAAGACATTGATGTTTAGGGGAATTTTATTTAGGCAGTTTAGAGACAACAATTCATAACTTCCTTCTCATTTTCATGATTTATTAGTCTTCCTTTCTTTATTGAAAGCTTAATTTTTATTTTATTTTTAATTCCGAGTAGGCCAGATAATCAGTTGGGGATGCCATTTATTTTCTTGAGAACACAATTACCTTTTAAAAACTGGCACAAAATTATCCAGGGTTGGGGTGCCTGGTGGCTTAGTCTGTTGTGTCTGACTCTTGATTTTGCCTCAGGTAATGATAATGTGGTTCATTAGATTGAGCCCTGTGTCTGGCTCTGTGCTGACATTGTGGGGCCTCCTTGGGATTCTTTCTCTTCCTCTCTCTCTCTCCCTCCCATGATTGCACGTGTGCAAGTGTTCTCTCTCTCTCTCTCTTTCAATAAAATAAATAAACATTAAAAATCTGCATTCAAATTGTACTGTTCTGAGAATTTGATTTTGAATACTAGCTCAATAGTTGAGTCAAATATTTTTTAAATGGCTCAAATGTTTAATGGTATGATAATTTATCTACTATAATAATCAGACACCTTTACCATTGTTTGTTATATGCTGTATCTCATTAATTATCTCCTGCATCTTAATTTTAATAAGTATTGCTGCAAGTAAGAGACTAAATATAAAATGTGAGTTGAATGTCTAGTCTGATATGCCAGGATTTTCCTAATCTAGCTGGGGGGCTTTTAATTCCTATTTGACAGGTATTATTTATCATGCCAATCAAACACCAAAAGGGGAAAATATCTTGAGATGAGATCTCTGATGATAAATATCGTAAGTTCACCCTTAATTTGTCTCTCTATATCATCCACTACTGCTATGTAATGAGTTGTATATTGTTATAATATCAAGCATTAGCAAAACTGGGAGATTATAGGGAATACTGTTGCTGTCTACAGTGGAAGTTATAGGCAGTACATTTCATGGAAAATTAGACCTCAGAATTAGGTTTGAAGTACAGTATTTCATGTTCTCATTAGGTTGTTATATGTGCCCAAACCAATAAAACCTACATTATTTTCTAAGTAAAAACGATCTTTCTTTAGCATCATATTACTCTGGTGACATCATGGGTATCACAACTATTGGTCATGGCTCCTGAAATGGTAAGAATGAGTAGAAAATCTTTAACAATACTTCTTTCATATATTTAAACAGAAATTTTCAATACCACTACCTGTTTTTACACCACCTATAGTGTGCCTATCATGGATTTTTCCTTGTTCCTTTGCTTTGTTTGTTTTATTCCCTCCATCCTATTCTATTTCCCTAACTTTACATTCAGAGAAAAGACAGTAATTTGAAATTGCAAATTAATATATCATGCAATAAGATATTTTTAATATGGTTAAAGAGTATCAATTAGCCCAGTTACCCTTTTATTGAAGTCAGAATAAAATCTGAACCAGTAAAAATAAATGAACTATGAATTCTAAGGATCATTTGACTCAAATATCTTTCCATAACATACCCTGGGAAAGATGTGGGATATGAGTAGTATAATGTCTGGTTGTGAGCATTCAGAGATGTAGCTCAGAGTCATTATGTGGAATTGTACTTTGGAGTCCACTATGGGTAGAGTACAAAATAGAAACATCATCTATCTGTTACTGCCTGCCTGTTTGATCTAAAGAAAAACCTTATGACTTCATTGACGTATACATATTTACAAAGGATGACTTTTACCAACTATTTTTTACCAACTGTTTTTTATATGGTTAACTTATGTCAAACTATCTTTTCCTTGTTATTTCCATAATATTTCCATGTAAAAATCAATTATCTGAGTTAACTATATTTAGCTCAAAGATATGTCTAATTAATATAAGCCAAATAACTAATCATATGGTGTATGTAAACAGAACTTTGATACATCACCTCAAGATACTGTACATGACATTTATTTTTCTAACCCACAACCTGTGTCTATACACATGCAGGTCGTTCTCTAACAGCTGAAAATAAAAAAATCATTATGCTTTCCATAGTACCAGAGGGAAAAGAAGTATTATTTCATACTTTCATTGGAATCTCCCTGCTCATTAGGCATATGCATGTAAGTAAAGCAGTACCCAAGGTGGCTCTTAAATGGGCTTCAATTGATAGTCAGCAGGAAAATGTGATCCAAAGATCACATCTTTGTCACATCTTTCCTGGTACTCCAGATGAATTTCAACTGCCAGTACTCACATCTCTCTTGTATGAGACTTTCCCCCATTATTAGGGAAAGTCATGCTGTGCTCTTAAGAGTACTTGTGACACATGCAACATGCCAGAGAATAAAAATCCCCCCAGGAAAATTCCTCAACTGGTGAACCTCTGCACATGGTGTATAATTACCACAGCTCTCTCATGTTTCACATAGGATAAATCTGAAGTGTGTTATGCACCCCTTCACAAAGTTTCCCAGGAGAATTATTCTCTAGTCATCTACTGTGCTAGCTGTTTTAAAATATGAACCTTCTTATCCTCCTTTTCATCTATATATCACTTCTGGCTCTTACCCACAAACGTTGATCGAATTTCTCAGTATACTACTTGCATCAATACTGGTTTCAAGATCTAATTAAAGGAGAGTGCAACCTTAGACAGTTGCCATTAGATGAGATAAATAAGATGGGATATACATGGACTATAGAAAACTACAATGTGTGTCTTGTGTTAGATGCTATCACTACTCAGGTCCGTTTCTCTGTAATCAGGTGGGAAAACAGGACCAGTATTCCTCTCTGGCAATTACCAGTATGCCTGGTCTTGGAAGATGAACTGGTAATCTAAACTTTTACCTAAAATTTCTTGTTTTGTTAGTTAGTTTGTTTTACACTGACAGGTAATGAAATTTTATTTTAAAGTATATGGCTATTAAAAACTACATCAAACTAAGTGGCTAATATGCAGCAAAACTAATCTGTTTTGAATGATACTCTAGCTTCATTGAGCCTATCATGTCTAGCTTCAGAGAACATGTTTGCTCTGGATCACTCTTAAAATTGGTATGCTGTAAATTAAGCTAATAAATGAGTACAGCAATACTTTCCAAAATTCAAAAACTCCCATAAAAATCTGCCTTTTTTCTTAGTGGTAAAGGTTAAAAAGTACAATCACTTATCTTTTACTTTAGAATTAATGCCCTGGTGTGTTCCAGATCATTGGAACCTTAATGGCATCACCAATGTGGTTTATTTCTGAATATCTACATATTTCTCTCCCATCCTCTGTTAACAATATATCTGTGTTCATCAGGTTTGGTTAACATCATGACATCAATATAGAGGACCAGTATGGTGTTCTGGGGAATCTTATCAGAATCTAGACAGTTTTGACCAAGTTATACTTCAGTATAAAGAAAGAAAATTCATGATTTTTATAGTTATATTTATGTATAATATGTATATACCACAAGTAAAAATCAAAGTTCTTTTATCAAAGATAAAGAATTTTAGACAACTCTTTTCTCTTGACAAGTTATTTTTTGTAACCTTAACATAGATATAAAGTGTTAACATATTTGAAAATCATGAATTTTCTTTTATTATAACTGAAGTTTTGAAGTTAGTTTTGGGCCCAAGCTACCTACATTTATTTTATTCAAAACTTATATTGTCCTCACATCATGCTCTAAATCTGTGGTTCAATGGTGACATTTCTATTCATAGACATGCTGGTAGAGTTGCAACAAAATGCTTCCAAATACGGCAGGAAGAACCCTTGGAATCAGAGAACGGATGCTGTTAGGTGTTTGATTTTGAACACTATTACAGCCTTCAGTCAGCTTCAGTAAGTAGAAAACGAGATAATAATGTTTTCTTTAGGGGTGAACAAAAATGATATAAAGAATGAAAACCTGATTTTTAACTGAGAAATCTTAATAGGTGTGATATAATACTGTAGCTGTATTGGGTAATCTCCAGCTCAGGTTTGGGATTGGGATCCCAAACAAATATTCCTCCTCTGAAGAGTCTTTTTGCTTAGTCATCTGATTCTCCCATAAGTTATTTGAAGCCTCTATGCTTTAAGTAGGAAGCTGACTGATGCAATAGAGTAGTTTGAATTTAGGAGTGCATGCCACTCTCAAAGTATAAGGATGTCCAAAAATGTATTTAGTTCTATATTGTTGAAAGGATTTCCTGGGTACTGGCTTCTTTCCGAAATTCCTTACTACTCTCAATGCTCATGATGATGATGTTCATAAGCAACAGTAGTAGCAAATTTTACTCAATGCTTCCTATGTTCAAGGCAGTATTCTGTGCACTTTATATGTTTTAATACATCTACTTTCATAAAAGCCTATGAAAAAGATAACATCATTAGTCTAATTTTATAGATGTGGAAACTGCTACATAGAGTTTCTTAGGGGATTTCCATACGTTTACATAGCTAGGTAGTGACTGACCTGGGATTTCAACCCAGAATGGCTCTGCACTAAAGCTATATCAAAATATTGCCCCAGGAAAACAGCATGCAGGAGCCTCACAAAGACAAAAAAATCTGATGACTATCTCCCCAAGGCAACTTGCATCTATAGAAAATTAATTGTTTCCCTGTAGACCTGTCTTGGTTACTCCCTGAGATGGAGGTAATACCCTTCACAGACAAAAATAAATAAATAAATACATACATAAAAACTAATAAAAACCCAAACAACAACAACAACAACAAAAAGAACCTTGTTTCCTGGAGACAGAGAGTCTTCTAGAAAACTCTAGTCCTCAGGTTATCCAACCTGATAGGAATAATGCACATTTAAATATTTTTCCCCCTCTTACTCTTTTCTTCCCTGAGAGGTCTAGGGGTCAATATTAAATCTGGATTTTGCTTTAATATATCTCAGTGTGATTGTGTTCTCTATGTAATGTCCCACTATATAAAGGGAAGGAAAAAATGTTTTAGTTCTACTTTTGGAACTAAAATGATAGCTCTTAATCACTCTAGCATCATTTTCTTTTTAAACATAATTACTATTAACATCTTGGGCTGGATGCTTATGTGTTGTGGGGGCTGTTCTGTGCACTGCAGGATATTTCGCAGCACCCTGACCTCTACCCACTAGATGCCAGTAGCATCCCCCCCCAGTTATACAACCAGAAATGTCACCCCAGTTGAGAACATTTAGATTCTAGTACTTTAGTTCAAAAATAAAATAAAGATTGTTAATGAGATCGATTCGATATACGTGAGAAAAGTGTTTAATGTGATCATTCAAGAATTGTTCCTTAGAAAAACAAAGTTAATCAATTAATAAGGTGGTTTTTTTTTTTCTAAATTATGTTACAAAGTTTCTGTATACCTTGCCTAAGTGTAAGCCAAATATCCAAACTGTCCTATATATTTTATATTGATAACTGCAAGAAGGCCTATACCCTTGCCTTGTATAGGCCTAAAAGTTACATAAAGCTAATATTTGTAGACTGACTTCTGCTCCATGACACAGCATATAGCAACATAATGAAATAAACTGAGGCTGGAAATGAATGAAATAGTGCAAAAAGTTGAGGAAACATTCTGAATACAGGAAGTCCCCAGAAGTTAGGGGTCTTTAGAGTATTTATTCAAAGTCAAAATGAACTAAAAGCCACACCTTATGATGGAGTAATAGGTTAATGTCAGTCAGGCCATCAGGGACTTAAAAGTAACATTGTATCTAGAGATAAGTATACCTCAAGTCAGAGAGGAGCCCTTCCTCTCAAATGCAGGCTTTCAGAGCCAGACACAATAACTGATTCCTAGGGAAGATTACTGTATGGTGTGGTCCATTTAATGGATGTTAAAAACTGCAAGAAAACTTGAAAAGAAGAAATATTTTAGTGTATATATTCCCTTAAAAACAAAAGAACATAGTGAATATGTTCCTCATAACTAGAAAAACTTATAATAGAAATATAATAGTGTTCTTTAAAAATGTGCACAATGAGGTCCAGAGAAATTAAATGACCTGTCTGCTTATAGCTACAATGAAAACTAGAAGTCTGCTTTCTTAATTACATGGCTATTTGTTCCAATGTTTAGTACTTGTTTTAGAATAATAAAACATCTCTGGTTTACACTGCTTGAGAAACACAGGTTTTTGTAGCATATTAAACAAACAAACAAATCAACCACCAATCACATCCCTGTAGCTATTGAGAAGGCAATATATTCTACCAATAAATAAAAACTGACAGCAAGATTAGGCACAGTTTTAAAAAACACACTTTTCCCCAACATCAGGTATTTTGTTTGGTTTATTTGAGAAATTACTCCATGTATAAATATTTCTTCTTTGCTACAAATAACTAGTATCATCTGCACATTCCTGTCATTAGCATCTTTCCAAGCATATTGGAAAATAAAAATGTCTCTTTTGTATTTTCTGTTTTCATAAACATGTAAATGTTACTGAATGCTAAACTTTTCAACTTAAAAACATATTTTCTTGGAAGAAAAATGCACTATTGATAACATATGCATAAAATTCTCTATAAATATCCCTAAAAACATAAAGAAGGAAACGTAATTAAATAAATACATAGCATATGTAAAATAAATGTCTCTCATGCAAGAAATACCACTAGGATAGTGGTTTTTCACTGGGAGAAAAAGAGAGAGGGGGGGAATCTCTCTTTTTCTCTCATTATAAGATTAATCAGATAAATCTTATTAACTTTTTCTCCCTTGATTAAACTCTATAATGAAGACATTTTTTTAATCTTTTTAAGGTTTACAGTTGATGCAGATAGCTCAGTTGACCCTAAACATATGCCCTGTAGTCCATTGGGTTGGAAGATTTTGTTCATAGAATACTATTTATGAGACATCACACACTTGGAAATCTGCCTACAGCTTCTATTTACCTGAGTTTTCCAGATAAGCACACATTTTAAAGTGACATTTAGAAAGCAACAGGTCATGTCTGTTATCAGCATTTTATGGTAGGTTGTGGAAATGGAGAATCAGTGTGTGCTAAATTAAAACAGAACTCCTGACTTGTTAAAACGTATTAACAAAGAAAAGAAGCTCAAGACCCAAAACATAGAGTTACTAAATCTATTAGCATTAAAAGGTATTAGCAGTCCAGGTGAACTTAACGTTCATAATTCTCATGAAGACTTCTTCCTGTGTTAAGGAGTTTTAGCTTGCCTCCACCTCATCCCCAACACCTGACACTATCAAGGGGCCTTCAAAATGCTTTATTTTCAAGCAGTCACACCAAATTGTGATATAACGCAGAGCCATTCTAGAAATAGGAGTTTTAGATTCTATCATGATTTTGTCATGAACAAATTATGTGCTGCATTTCTATTGAGGATTATATCATTCTAGAAAGTTTCATCTAGGCCAAGAAAAACATCAACACTAGAAAAATATAGAACTTGACTACATGTAAAAACTATGGCACTAAAATGATTAGAGAAAATTATGAGATTATTGATCATAAAAACAAGCAATAGTTTTCAATTAAATTATATAGAAATCATTGTTAAATGTGGAAATGTTGGCACATTTTAAAGCAATATATGTTTACTGTTCATACTATAACTTTGATCAAACTTTATTCATATAATTACAGCATGACTTTTTCTTCCCCCCTTAAGTGAGCTTCACAGTGTGGAACTCAATGTGAGGTTTGAACTCACAACCCTGAGATCAAGACTTGAGCTGAGACCAAGAATCAGATACTTGCCTGAGCCACCCAGGCACCCTACAACATGACATTTATAACCAATTTTCCTAAGTTCTTCACTTTTTACATTTTGCAAATAAAAATATCATTTTCCACAGTAAGCCATCTGAAATATTTTATACATTATGACTTAGACACATATAAAAATTACTGGCTTATTGCCTCTTATAACTGAACAGAGTAAAATATACAAATAGTTTAAGTAAATATATAATTTAAATAAATTTTTGATAGGGTATTTCTATTTTTAACTTTTTTTAACGTTTATTGATTTTTGAGACAGAGAGAGAGACAGAGCATGAGCTGGGGAGGGGCAGAGAGAGAGGGAGACACACAAAATCTGAAACAGGCTACAGGCTCTGAGCTGTCAGCACAGAGTCCTATTCAGGGCTTGAACCCATGGACTGATATCTTGACCCCAGCCGAAGTAGGATGCCCAACTGACTGAGCCACCCACGTGCCCTTATTTTAACTTTTTGAGGAGCCTTCATAATGTTTTCCAGAGTGGCTGTACCAGTTTGCATTCTCACCAACAGAGCAAGCATATTTCCTTTTCTCCACATCCTTACCAACATTTGTTGTTTCTTGTGCTGTTGATTTTACCCATTCTGATGGGTGTGAGGTGCTTTCTAGGGTTTTAACATGTGAGAAGTAGAATAATCACAAATTAAGTCTTGAAATGTAGGGTCTTTTCTCTCATTATAGTGACAGAATCCTCTTACATCTGGAAATACAGGGATGGTGTGTAAAAATCGGTGGTATCAGGAAAAAAAGTCCTATTTGTTTTGCTGCACCTCACTGAGATGTATAATTGTTGTTTCATTAAAGACGTTAAGATTCCAGAAGTTGATTCATTGATAAAGATGTAAGCAGTTACAGCTGGAACACTACACTTTTTCTGGCCCACTTTTCCAAGCAGGGATCAAAAGTTCTTTATAGATGTGAGCTGATAATAACATCCTTAGCATAGATAATTGGTATTTGAAATCTCTTTCCTCCATAGCCTTTCCCTTGTCTTCCCTCCTCAACTTTTTCCTTTTTTCTTATGCTCTTTCTCTTATACCTTAGAAGGAGGCATCCTTTACAGTGAATTCTACTTTTTTAGGCCAAAGAAATAAGTGGCTTTGTCCACAACTGTGGTCACCAGACCATCTGGTAGTAGCCCCATTTCAGCCACTCTGGAGGGTGTTTGCCTGCCCTCTAGATATGCTAAAGGTATTAAGCTTAGTTTTCAGGAGAGAAGATGCCTCTCTTTTCTGGCCAACAAACATTTTCATTTTTTGCTTTTTGTGTTTGTTTTGTTGTCAGGTTTTTTTTTCTTTTTCTTTTCTTTTTTTTTTTGTCCTTGAATTATTCAGTCATTCCCATTAGACCCTTATATCATTATCCTTTTAAGGCATTCTCAAATGTTTTTATAAAACAAAAAAGTCTTCCTTAATATCATTATTAAATCCAAATTTTAAAAATATAAATAAAAATAAACATTTAAAAGTACTTGGTAAATGTCAGTACATTTACAGTGTAACCATATTTTAGGTACACCTTGAAACACAATTAACATATAGAGAATCTGAGAATTTAAACTAATTTCACATTAAAATCTTGTTCCTTCTATTGTATCCAAAGTTTATGGCCAATATTTTGTACTCCTTATCTTTTACTTTTGTGGAATAAAATGAAATTAGAAACTAAGATTTCTTTAGAGTCTTCAAAGAGAAAATTAAATTCTGTCAATGACCAGTCTTAAATTTTAATCCTTAAATAAGAGTTACATTACAAATAATAACTTTCACTAAGAAACCATATTCTTATTTTTAACAATTTCATGTTTTATAAAATATTCAGTGTGAGAGAGACTCAACTCTTTACTCAGTGTAAGCAGTTTTAAATTTAATCTTCTGATTTGACCTAAAACTGATGACTTAACTCTTATCCGTAGCCATACCTCTTCCCACTGTGGCAGTGGAATGTACTATACTCTTTCATGGACTCTTTAGATTTAAAAAAATGAACTGTGTATCCTTACAATTTTCAATGTACCTTTTAATGTTGTGTGTTTTGTTTGTTTGTTTGTTTTTTAATTTCTGAAAGAGAGAGAACGTGGGCAGGGGAGAGTCAGGGAGAGGGGGAGATAAAGAATCTGAAGCAGGCTCCAGGCTCTCACCTAGCTGTCAGAACAGGGCCTGACCAGGGGCTTGAGCTGACAAACCATGAGATCATGACCTGAGCTGAAGTTGGACGCTTAACTGACTGAGCCACCCAGGAGCCCGATCCTTTTAAATGTATATCTTAAGGTTAATAAATTTCACAAAATCACCAGTGTATTTTAGGAAGTCAGTTAAAGTTCATGTATTTACTATGGAAACCCTAGGTGCTTTATAATAGATTGTAACAGATTCTGAAGTAGATATGACTAATTTATCTTTTAGAAATTAACCTAGAAAACTAATTATACTGCTTTCTCTCAATTTACTGAATTATCACACTGTATTAGGCAAATGAGTTGGTCTGTTAGAGTTTCACTGAATCATGCTGATAAATAACTAAAATTCTATGTTTTCTACGGGTGCTGCAAATGTATTTTTACTCCTGCTTCCTCAGGTATAATAAATAAGGGAAAAATCTCCATACGAGAAAAACAGATAGGGCATGGAAACTTGACAGGTAATTGTTGCCTAGAAAAGACAGGACAACATCATATTCAATAATTGTTATAAAAACTATTTTTGTTTATGGCAAAATATTCTCAGAAGACTCCTCTTGAAAAGTTATACAGTCTCTGAAAATTATTAAGCAATGAAATTATAGAGTTCACGAAAGAAAATTGCTCTCTATCCCAAGTTCATCCACTCTATACTGTATCTGAACTCAAAATATTCTTATGTTTTGTTTTCAGGGCAACATTTCACCTTTAATAGAAATATGTATTAGACAGAAAACGTTCACACCATGATTTATGTTATCACAGCTAAAATTGACTCTTCCCTAAAACCGTAAGTGAAATAGTGTTGTTTCTTTTTTCTTTTTCTTTTCTTTTTTTTTTTTTTTTGTACACTGAAGGTATTTAAACTGAGAGTAAGGCGCCATAGTTCAATTTGGAGTAGAGAAAATTTGAGCATTTTCAGTGTTGAAAAACAGTTGGGAAAATATGATATCTCACTCACTTTTTTTGAAAGTGTAATTCTTTACCTTATTAAGAAGACAGCTTGGCAACATCTATCAAAATTAAAAATAAACATTCTAGGGTTGCCTAAGTGGCTCATTCCATTAAGTGTCTGACTTCAGCTTAGATCATGATCTTATGGTTTGTGAGTCTGAGTCCCACATCAAGCTCTCTACTGTCAGTGCAGACCCTTATTTGTATCCTCCGTCTACCTCCCTCTTTGTCCCTCCCCTGCTCACGTGCTTTCTTTATCTCTCAAAAATAACAAATAAACATTTAAACATTTTAAATAAATAAATAAACACACATTCCATGGTAACCTAATTTCAGAAATAGTCTCGCTCTCTGCCAAGATATCTGTACCAAGATTATTATAGTAGTAGCACTTATAACTATTATATATAAAAAATCATAAATTACCTGAATATCCATCAGAAGCACCATGGTTAAACAAGTTATATGAAATAAATGCTCTAGAATACTAGGCTGACATAAAAGAAAACAAAAAACAATACGAAGCAGCCATTAAAAACATCAATTAGATCTGTGTCCTGATATGGAGAAATTAGTAACATGTTCACTGTTGATTAAATAAAAAGTTGTATTATATTAATTTTATTTAATAAGCATGTATAGTGCCTTCTAAGTATCACATACTGTTCTAAGTGCTTTAAAAATATTAACATTTGTTAGTTTTTCAGTAACTTATGAAGTGGAACTGTAATTATTTCTCCATTTTCCAGAGGAGGAAACAGAGGTAAGGAGAAGTTAAGTGCTTTGCAAATATAACACTTCTAGTGCACAAGAAAAATTATATTTGAAGCCAGAGGTCAAAGAGCAATAGGGCATATAGATGCTGAATATACCACACAATTGCCTCCTGGATCAAGAAAAGGAGTAGATTCTTTTTATAATTATAAAGTTTCCTCAAAGAAAACTATAGAAATGGAAATTGTAAAGCACATCTCATTTACATTTTCTAGTCTTAAGATATTTCAAAAGCTTATTATATAGATTTAAGTGCCATGTTTTCTTTAAAATTAAAATAATAGAATACCATAAAATGTGCCTGAAATAATTTACCACTATTAGTCTTATTTTTTTTTTCATTTCTTCAGATTGGTTTTATACTGCCAATAAATGAAAAATAAATATTTCCAGAACTTTACATTAAAGTGACTTCTAACAGTTTGCTGACCTTAATCAGAAATCCAACTACATTGTATCCAGAGATAAATGCCTGTGTAAAGCCCACTCATATACAAATTCAGATTCCACCTAAGAATTACATATATAAATTGAAAGGTAATTATACTTTCACTTCCTTAATTACTTTATTCATTTATTTTTCTAATTCTACTGAAGTTTAATTGACATAATTGTGGTATATTTAAAGCTTACAGCCTGATGATTTCATATCATATACATATAGTGAAAAGGATTCTCACAATCAAGTTAATTAACACATTCATCATCTCACAATTACTATTTTTTTTCTGTGTTTGAGAAAGTTTAAGATCTACTCTCTGTAAACTTCTACTATATGATATAGTATTATTAACTCTAGTCACCATGGGATATTAAATCTTCAAATTCTATTTATCTTATAACTAAACATTTGTACTGTTTCTCTAACCTCTCCCCATTTCACCACCTATGGTCCCTAACAACTCCCATTTTACTCTCTATTTTTATGAGTCTCAATTTTATTTATTTCTTGACTCCACAGATAAGTGACATACATCCATGTATTTTTAAACTTTTTTATGTGATTAGGTAAAAATGTTCATCTTAGTCTCTTCAAGGCATCCAATCTTGACTTTTTTTTTTTTTTTTCTCTCTTCAACAGTGTGCTTGAGTTTCTCTGCTGAGCTCCTGAACTTTCACAAAGGTACTCTTCTTCATGGGTGATTGTAAACATCACATTTAGGTGGTAATATGGTAGCAAACTCTTATTCCACCACTTTGCTGACCTCATTTAGCCTTAATTATTGATTAGTGTTTTGTAGTTAAGTGTGAAAATAATTGTTCTTTACAATTTATTGAATCATTTAAGCATATATGTTACTACTCTTGGAATAAGGCAAAGTTAGCAAATAAAAATGCCAGTGTCCAGTTAAATTTAAAAATCTGATAAGCAAGAGTTAATTTTGTTAACATAACAAACACAGTATTTGGGACATACTTATATTTTTAAAAATGACTTTGTTTATCTGAAATTTAAACTTAATTGAGTACCCTATATTTGGGTATAAAATCTGTCTCTCTATAAATATATGTATCTTTAATATTTCTATAATAGTTTAATTTTTAAAACTTACTCCCTCTCGGGGTGCCTGGATCATGCAGTTAGTTAAGTGTCTGACTTCAGCTCATCATGATCTTGTGGTTCATAAGTCTGAGCCCTGCATCGGACTCTGTGCTGACAGCTCAGAGCCTGGAGCCAGCTTCGGATTCTGTGTCTCCCTATCTCTCTGCTCCTCCCCAACTTGCACTCTGTCTCTCTCTCTCTCAAAAATAAATAAAACATTAAAAAACTTTTTAAAAAAATTTCTCCCTCTATACATTCTTAAATACACACACACACACACAAACACACACACATACACAGACATATTGGTTATGGATTTTGGTTTATGCCTTACCTGGAATCGAAGAGGGAACAAATAGCATATTTACCTAAGGCATGGATTAGGACAGTAGCTCACTGAACCATATATTGCAGTTGTCACTCAGAAGATAGGACTTATCTTTACACACAAGAATCAAGTATGCCAAAGCTCCCAGCCTGCTTTTACCCTCCTGTCATATACCGCATCTAATTAAAAAGCTACACTAAATGTAATACCTCAGAATGATTCCAAAGGTAGAGAAATCTGTAAGTATGGTCCTATCTAAATGATCCCAGACGGTATTCTATTGAAGATCTTATAGCCTTCCAAATAATGAATGTTTTCACATATCTAAATAAAATGTATGCCACTTTTATTCTTAAAATATTACTACTTAAAATCTGAAGTTGATATTCTTAATGACATAGAAATAGAGTCTCTTTAGAATACCAGTGTGGTCATTGGTAATTATATATAATTTGTAGTTTTGCATATACAATTAAGTAAGAATAATGATAAGTAATATTGAGCTAAAATTAAAAACATATAATACATTACATTTTATGTTTTAGAAACAGTAAGTTGACTAGTAGTGCTCTTCAGTGAGCAGCACAGACACTTATTCTTGGAGCTCTCCTTTCTTGCTCATGGTCCTTGACATGAGCAGCACATTGCCCCTCTATCTATTTAGGCCTATAGAAAACATTAAAATGTTTACCCACATGAGTATATTATTTTTTATTGTTAAAAGTAGTGTATAACTAGTTGTCTTATATAAGATTATGACCTTAAATTGAATATCCTAGAATTTTCCTTAGACGTTTTGGTAGATAATTACTCAACTTTGTGTTGGCTTATAATTAAAGGATTTACATAGCAAATCGACTGAATCAATGTTGAGTTTTATAAAGTAAAAGTAGGAAAGAAAATAACTTGAGTTGAATATTAAATAAATACTTTCCTGAGGTATTATTATGATGGAAATGAACATTTGGTTATACACAATACAAAACATATGTTCTTCCAGGCTGGAATTGATACAGCTATGTTCTAAAGAGTAGAGCTTTGGGGTCTCAATGACAGTTTGATATTTCTAGAACAACCTCATTTCCTTTGTTTTCTTCTTTCTTTCCTTCTTCCTTTCCTTACTTGAAGACCAAATCCTTCCTAATAATCAGTGCTGCCTTTCTGGCCACCTTAATTGGTAAGCAATTATGATATTCTATTCAAGAATTTTTTCTTTAATGGAGTTTGTCATTATTCTAGGCTGTCCAACTCACTGGATCTCACCTTAATAGCATGAGAGAGTATTTGCATCCCAAATACTGCCAGATAATATAATTTTGAACATACTCCTTCTCTATTCCTAACAGAAGGAGAGAAAAAAAGTGATAATATTCCAGATTGCCTATTACCAAGTGGTCCACTTAGTCTTCTAGATTCCCTATACTTCTCCGAGTTGTCTTAATATAGATCATCATACATACTCATCCTTTTGTACCTTGCTTTGGACCCTCAATACTGCTTTTATTATTTTTTGTAATTGTTATTTATTTTTGAAAGAGAGAGCATGAGCAGGGGAGGGATAGAGAGAGAGGGCAACATAGAATCCCAAGCAGGCTCCAGGCTCTGGGCTGTCAGCACATACCCTGACATGGGGCCTGAATTCACGGACTGTGGGAGACCATGACTTGAGCTGAAGTTGACTGCTTAACTGACTGAGCCACTCAGGTGCCCCAATAATGCTTTCACTGAACCAGTCTTTATTATTTTGTCAGCATTCTATAATAAAGGATGTTTTAAGAATCAATACTTTGAAACGTTAGATCTGTTGTGAAGATGTGATCAAGGACACTATCCATAACAAAAGTAAGTATTCTAGGCTCTCCAACCTCACTGGGTCTGTGAGTATGTGTGCGACTGTTACATCCAGGGGTAGAATGAGCCATTGTTCTGATTTCTTATCTTCTGAATACTATAAATCAAATAAATTTGTTTTTTTCACCATTTACATTGACTCTTAAATTTAATAGCTTCTATGCTTAGATACTGTAATTTTACTTATTTTGTATCTGTTCATAGTCATTGAAAGACAAAGTGAAGACAGGGGGTTTTGTGTTTTTTCCTTATGCAGGCTTTGTAAAAACCCAATTTGTTGGTAAAACACAGAAAAAGTTACTTTTCACCAAAGGGCATCCTATGGCCAGTGCTTGCCAGTATCTTCACCCAGCATAATTCCAGTATTGAAGACCAAGGCAAGTGAAGTCCATTGCTTTCTAATAGCAATGGTTCTTATTTGACCCTGCTGTCAAACTGGTAAGTAGTCCTCATAGCTTGTGATTATATCTCAGCCCAGCAGTTGTCAGGCTACTGTAAGTTTACTGTTTGGAAATTCTCTCCTCGTGCCATTTCTTGGCATATATATACATATATTTCCCCTCATTAATACTTTCCCTGTTAGTAGACACTCAGCACAATAATGTAGATTTAAATTCATTCACAAAGATTTCTTTTATCTTGTTTAATTTCAGGAAAGTGAAAATACATAAAATTACATTTAACAGTTTCTAAAATAGTTATCCAGAAAGCATAGAATATATTTTTGAGTAAAACCTACTTTTACTAAAACTTAGTTTTACTAGAAGATTATAATTAAATTTATATAATGAAGCCAGATGCACTGGCATTTAAAATCTCCAAACCCAGTAGGGGTCACATGAATTCTATAAAAAAACTTGTCCATTTATATAAAGGAATGCCAGAGACTTCTCAAAAAGTGATGTCAACATAATTGAAATTGTGAATAAACATAAGCTACTTGATTTTTTTAATTAGAAGCATAATTATAGGATAATTAACAACTTTTTACATTGTCTAAACTTGGATATTTCTGATGCATAAAAATTATGTGATATATACTTTCATGAAGATGATAGAATTGTCCTCAAATTAATGAAAAATGGGAAAACATAACCACTACATTGGTTAGTCTTGTATAATGTAAAAATAAAAATTTCTATGTTCATTTATTACATTCTTTTTCCAAATAGCTTATAAACAATATGATAATGTATTAAAATGAAGTGATATAATATGCCGAATGGTTCACACAAAAAAAACGAAGTCTGTTAGCAATTAAACATAAGTACCCCCAGAATCCCTTGAAAGATGTATGTTTGTCTTAATGATAAAATGCAGATGTTACTTTTCTGCAGAAGACGGGATAGAAAATTAACTCACTATTCCTAATGCTGTTTTCTTCTTTCCTGATTATATTTTAAGAACTATTGTGTCTCTACAAAATTCAAAGTGCCTTTATTTTCTTTTATACTCTCCTACTGAATATCTGAGGAAATTAGGAGTAATATCCAGGATGCAAGCAGAACTATTACGTATAGAAAACAGCGTAATAACTATGGGGAGCGATTGAGGAAATTAGCTAAAGCATGAACATAGATTAGAAATACCTTGCTGCCTCATCTGTAATGCTAATTTTTAATGTATTTCATTTGGCTAAATGGTTGTTTCACCACAAACATAAAACCCCAATAAATGTATGTAACAGTAGCTGATGTTAATTTTATATTGTTTGTAGCTCTTTAAATTATGCATCAGGATAATTTAAAATTTCTGAGATTGGTACCAGTGTTTGAATTAGAGATAGTAACTATTAGCTCTTAGTTAAACATACACATGTTATGTAATATGCTTTTTCTACGTTTGTCTTCTGCGATTTTGCTCTTTTTTGTTATTTCTTCTCCATACATCCTTAAAACCTACTGTTTGTATCCCAATATGTTAACATCATTGAGTATAATCTAACATGAGAAAAAATTGTGCTAATTTTTTCTTCATTTTTCTGATTAAAACTATTATTTCAGAATTAATATGTTTGTCACAAATGACTTATAGATTCACATTACTTTTGCAAATTATTTTCAAAAAATATATATTTTTAATATTTAGTTTCACAAATTTTTTTTTTTTTTACAAATAGTTTATTGTCAGATTAGTTTCCACATAACACTCAGTGCTCATCCCCACAAGAGTCCTCCTCCAGGCCCATCCCCTCCTCCCACCCACATCCATCAGTCCTCAGTTTTTGTCAGCATTCAATAGTCTCTCATGGTTTGCCTCTCTGCCTTTCCCCCACCATTTCCGCCCTTCTTCTCCCCCTTGTTCCTCCGTCAAGTTCCTCCTAATCCTCCTATACGTGCAAACATATGATATTTGTCCTTCTCTGCCTGACTTATTTCGCTCAGCATAACACCCTCAAGGTCCATCCATGTTGCTACGCATGGCCAGATTTCATTGTTTCTCATTGCCATGGAGTATCCCATGGTATAGATAAACCACATCTTCTTGATCCATTCGTCCATGGATGGACACTTAGGCTCTTTCCACGTTTTAGCTATTGTGGAGAGTGCTGCTATGAACATTGGGGTCCATGTGCTCCTATGACTCAGCATTTCTGTATCCCTTGGGTAAATTCCTAGAAGTGCTATTGCTGGGTCCTAGGGGAGTTCTATTGTTAGTTTCCTGAGGAACCTCCACACTGTTTTCCAGAGGGGCTGTACCAGTTTACATTCCCACCAACAGTGTAGGAGGGTGCCCATTTCTCCACATCCTCGCCAGCATCTAGAGTTCTCTGATTTGCTCATTTTAGCCACTCTGACTGGCGTGAGGTGGTATCTCAGTGTGGTTTTGATGTGTATTTCCCTGATGAGGAGGGATGCTGAGCATCGTTTCATGTGTCTGTTGGCCATCTGGATGTCCTCTTTGGAGAAGTGTCTGTTCATGTCTTCTGCCCATTTCTTCACTGGGTTGTTTGTTTTTCGGGCGTGTAGTTTGGTGAGTTCCTTATAGATTCTGGATATTAACCCTTTATCTGATATGTCATTTGCAACTATCTTTTCCCATTCCGTTGGTTGCCTATTAATTTTCTGGGTTGTTTCCTTGGCTGTGCAGAAGCTTTTAATCTTGATGAGGTCCCAACAGTTTATTTTTGCTCTTGATTCCCTTGCTTTTGGGGATGTGTCAAGTAAGAAGTTGCTGCGGTGGAGGTCAAGGAGGTTGTTTCCTGCTTTCTCCTCTAGGGTGTTGATAGTTTCCTGTCTCACGTTCAGGTCCTTTATCCATTTTGAGTTGATTTTTGTGCATGGTGTGAGAAAATGATCTAGTTTCATTCTTCTGCATGTTGCTGTCCAGTTCTCCCAACACCATCTGTTAAAAAGGCTGTCTTTTTTCCATTGGATATTCTTTCCAGCTTTGTCAAAGATCAGTTGGCTGTATACTTTTGGGTCCACTTCTGAGTTCTCAATTCTGTTCCATTGGTCTATGTGTCTGTTTTTGTGCCAATATCATACTGCCTTGATGATGCCAGCTTTGAAGTAGAGGCTAACGTCTGGGATGGTGATACCTCCCGTTTTCGTTTTATTTTTCAGTATTACTTTGGCTATTCAGGGTCTTTTGTGGGTCCATACAAATTTTGGGATAGTTTCTTCTAGTTTTGAGAAGTATGCTGGTGCAATTTTGATTGGAATTGCATTGAATGTGTAGAGTGCTTTCGATAGTAATGACATCTTAACTATATTTATTCTTCCTATCCGTGAGCATGGAATGTTTTTCCATTTCTTTGTGTCTTCTTCAATTTCCTTCATAAGTTTTCTATAGTTTTCATCATACAGATCTCTTGTATCCTTGGTTAGGTTTATTCTGAGGTATTTTATGGTTTTTTGTGCAATTGTGAATGGGATCCGTTTCTTGATCTCTCTTTCTGTGGCTTCATTGTTGGTGTATAAAAATGCAACCGATTTCTGTACGTTGATTTTGTACCCTGCAACTTGGTGAATTCTTGGATCAGTTCTAGTAGGCTTCTGGGGGAGTTGTCAGGTTTTCGATGAAGAATATCATGTCATCTGCGAAGAGTGAAAGTTTGACTTCCTCTTTGCCAATTCTGGTGCCTTTGATTTCCTTTTGGTGTCTGATGGCTGATGCTAGGACTTCCAGCACTATGTTAAACAGCAGTGGTGAGAGTGAACATCCATGAAATGTTCCTGATCTCAGGGGGAAAGCTCTCAGTTTTTCCCCATTGAGGATAATGTAAGCTGAAGTCTTCTCATAGATGGCTTTGATGATGTTTAAGTAGGTTCCTTCTATCCCAACTTTCTCTGGAGTCTTTATTAAGAAGGGATGCTGTATTTTGTCAAATGTTTTTTCTGCATCTATTGACAGGATCATATGGTTTTTATCTTTTCTTTTATTGATGTGATGGATCACATTGATTGATTTGCGAATGTTGAACCAGCCCTGTGACCCAGGAATGAATCCCACTTGATCTTGGTGGATGATTCTTTTTATATGCTCCTGGATTCGATTGGCAAGGATCTTGTTGAGAATTTTTGCATCCGTATTCATCAAGGATATTGGCCTGTAGTTCTCTTTCTTTGCTGGGTCTCTGTCTGGCTTGGGAATCAGAGTGATGCTGGCTTCATAAAATGAGTCCGGGAATTTTCCTTCGATTTCTATTTTTTGGAATAGATTGAGAAGAATTGGGATTAATTCTGTTTTAAATGTCTGATAGAATTCCCCAGGGAAACCATCAGGTCCAGGGCTCTTATTTGTTGGGAGATTTTTGATCACTGATTCAATTTCTTCACTCGTTAAGGGTCTGTTCAGGTTTTCTATTTCTTCCCGTGTGAATTTTGGTAGTGAGTGTGTGTTTAAGAATTTGTCCATTTCTTCTAAGTTGTCCAATTTGTTGGCATATAATTTTTCATAGTATTCCCTGATAATTGCTTGTATTTCTGAGGGGTTGGTTGTAATAAGTCCATTTTCATTCATAATTTTGTCTATTTGGGTGCTCTCTCTTTTCTTTT